>NW_027507764.1:64886071-64918571 GCF_037356315.1 Lithobates pipiens
TTGGAGAGCAGGCTGAGTTCCCAGCATACCTAGAGAACTAACTTTCTCACACCAGTAAATGGCACCACAGGCACATATCAGGCATATGAAGTGTTGGGGTAACAAGCACTTTAAGTCGCCAACAAATCACCAGGATGTCACCTGGCAAAATCGCACCATGGTTCGTGCGACTTTCAGTTCTCAGCAGTGTAAACCGAGCCTTAAACCTAGAAGCCGATTGCTTACTATGCACAGCTGCACCAGATTCTGTAGTTTTAGTAAATCTCCCCCAAAATGTGGCTATTTGAGTCCCAGCCCCTAAGATTGCCTACAGAATTTAGCTGATTCAGATGTATAGGCAGCTGAAATGTAGGAAAAACTTGAATTGTCCTTTGAAAGTCATAATTGCTTTTGCTTGGTCCTCCTATTGGTCCTTGAAAGCAGTGGTTGGCCTAACTGACCAGTAGTAGGGCAGATGTGTGAGTGGGAGGGACCAAGCCTTAAGCCACGTACACACGCTACAATTGTTGGCCAATCGAGCGTCCGAGTTTTGTCTTAAGGGCATGTGCCAGGATCTTGTCTTGTATACCAACAGTACACAATTGTCATGCAACAAACACGAACATAGTGACGTACTACGAGGAATTTCAGCTCTTGAGCGCCACCCTTTGGGCACCTTCTGCTAATTTCATGTTTGGCGAGCATGGATTCCGAGCATGTGTGTTTTTACTTTCAACTTGTGTGTAACGGATTTGTGTACTGACCATACAAAAATCTGACGTCAAACCGAAAATTTACTAGCCTGTCAACCAACAGTTGTTGGCTGAAAGTTGGACAACAATTGTCAAAAGGAGCGTACTAACGGGTAAGATTTTAGGACAACAGTCTGTCAACAGACAATCCCCGTCAACAATCATACTGTGTGTACGAGGCTTTACTGTTAAGGAAAAAAGTTGCAACTGGTATGCAATTTTAACTGCCTACATTCCTGGAAACGCTTATTCTTTCCACACATGGTTTTGATCGAAGGAATCCCCAGCTGATGCATGTTCCCACCATATGTCTAGTGTGACTTGTCCAGGCTGGTGAAAGGTTTACAATCACGTTGTATTACAAGTCCTAAAATAGCCATAATTGGTCAGGTCAGAAATCATGTAATCTGGAAGTGATATTCATGGAGCTTTGCATCTTCATTCAGCCAAGTCTCCAGACAAAGACATAACTAAAAATTGCAAAGCCTGACCAGGAACGAGCATAGATCTCCTTCAAAACGATTTCATGGTCCCTTTCATCCATAAAAGATTATCATTTACTAAAGGGCAGGGCTTTTCTCTCAGAAAATAGGTGCAGAAACCCAACCACGACCCGACCCCCCCCCCCCCCCCCCCCCACACACACACACACACACACACACACACACACACACACACACACACACACCCTACAAACCGCATTAAATAGTGGGTGCGGTCAAATTTCACTAGCGGTGGGGGGATCTTAAAGGGGCATTAAATACCAGGAGTGTATTACTTACAGGAGTTCAGAGTTGGGGGGGGGTTTACACACAGTGAGAAATTCAGGAGTGCGCTACAAAAGCGCAAAAGTTCAGCCTCTGCATCCCCCTTCCACATCTCACCCATCTTCACCTCTGGCCTCTGCATGCAACCCCCCCCCCCCAAAAGCTCCACCATCATCCACGTCTTACTTTTGTTGCTGTATTAAGCTGAAGCAACCATCTGGCTCTAGTACCTCCCTGCACACTGTAGGTGGCTCTGCCCCTCACTTGCAGAGAGATCATCCATTGAGGGTGTTGGCATCTGAATGCCCCCCCGGGCACCCGAATCTCCCTTATCCCCATCTTGCACTCATTGCAAGCCGCTCAGGAGATCAGATCTGTGGAAGCCATTGGGAGATAAGTTGTCACTTGTAAACACAGAAGCTGGACTTCTGTGTTTACAAATGATAGTGGAGAGAAGGGAGCTGAGGGTCTGTGCCAGAGGTGGTAGGACGGAGTTCCACCAAGTTCCATCTGAAAAAAACTCCTGCTAAAGGGTTTCTCAAGCCAAAAGCATTCCTTGTGGGTTTCCCACAGTGTGCATTAGAAACTGCAGCAAGTCAGATAGAGCCCACCTCGTTTCCTGGCTGGAGTACATCCAGCATCCTTTGTCTCTATCATATTTTGCCCAACTGGCCCATCCCTTTAATTCATTGGACTTCAGTTCTTTCATTTAGAGAGTCAGCATCACATGTGGGTGCTACCTAGGACAGTCTGCATGCAAATACAGCCAAGGAACGCCCACTATTCCAGACTGACACTCACCCATCAAGGTCTTTTGTATTTGCATAACTCCCCCCAAAAGCCTGCCCACTGCTTACATCGGGACTGACTCTTGAGAAGTACCATGGCGGGGTGTTGTGATGCCTATACAAGCTATGTACAGCACCCTGCTAACCCCTTCCACTGGCCATGATCTGTCTGCATTGTATAGAGAAGCAGAGATCCAGAGATGTAGATAGGCCTAAAACAAAGTATGCAATAAAAATGGAAAAGTTTATTGAAAAATGTCAGTAGTATGTCAATGTGGGGGATGAGGAACTGGGAAAGGCAAACCATAAACAGATTAAAATTCAGCTTTAATCTAGTTTATGGTTTATAGTTTTATATAGTTTATCGTTTATCTAAAGCCATTTTTTTTGTCTTGGCGACTATTACTAAACGTATGAAAAAAAAATCCAAAATGTTTTGTTGTCACAAGAAGAGAGATCTTCCAATCAGAATAGTTTTTCTAGTGCTGGAGGTTGGAATGCCAATTTGGTGGGACCCCATCACTTAGTGGGCCCAGGAGCCCTGCACCATCTATACGCCTCGTATTTAGGGTCTGTAGGCTGGAAACTTGTACTTCTCAATTTTGTGGCACCTTCCCTTTATTAATCATGGTCTTCATTAAGTCATAATGGAGTCATGATATACAATGGCAGCCAGCTTTAATTAGGAAAAAACGAGAAGGTAATTTTAATATCAATTTATAACTCCAGTATCTGTCTTATCAGTGATGGGTCTTTATTAGGATAAAGTCAAGAGAAGTTGGAATCCTTTCAGCAATTTCTCCTGCTAATGTACATTTAATGTCCTATCAAGGCGTCATGATTTATTGTGGAAAAATCTCACACCAAAAAATGCCATTAAAAAAATGAAAGAACAGTTCACACTTCTGACATGTAAATTTGCTGGTCGAAGCGGACAAAGATTTGCAGTGTCGGGAAGGAAGAAAGAAAGAAAAAGAGGAGAAGAAAGAAAGAAAGAAAAAAAAAAAAAAAAGAAGGAGGAGAAGAAGAAAGAAATAAAAAAAAAATAAAAGAAAAAAAAAAAAAAAACAGGAGAAGGCAGAAGAAGGGAGAAGGAGAAGGAGGAGGAGGAGGAGGAGGAGGAGGAGAAGGAGGAGGGAAGACGGCAGAATGAAGAGGGAAGAAAGGAGGAAGGAGGGGAAGAGAGAAGGAAGGAGGAAGGAGGGAAAGAGAGAAGGAAGGAGGAAGGAGGGAAAGAGAGAAGGAAGGAGGAAGGAGGGAAAGAGAGAAGGAAGGAGGAAGGAGGGAAAGAGAGAAGGAAGGAGGAAGGAGGGAAAGAGAGAAGGAAGGAGGAAGGAGGGAAGAGAGAAAGAAGGAGGGAAGAGAGAAAGAAGGAGGGAAGAGAGAAGGAGGGAAGAGAGAAGGAAGGAAGGAGGGAGGGAGGGAAGAGAGAAGGAAGGAAGGAAGGAGGGAGGGAAGAGAGAAGGAAGGAAGGAGGGAGGGAAGAGAGAAGGAAGGAAGGAAGGAGGGAGGGAAGAGAGAAGGAAGGAAGGAAGGAGGGAGGGAAGAGAGAAGGAGGAGGGAGGGAAGAGAGAAGGAAGGAAGGAAGGAAGGAGGGAAGAGAGAAGGAGGAAGGAGGAAGAGAGAAGGAGGAAGGAGGGAAGAGAGAAGGAGGAAGGAGGGAAGAGAGAAGGAGGAAGGAGGGAAGAGAGAAGGAGGAAGGAGGGAAGAGAGAAGGAGGAAGGAGGGAAGAGAGAAGGAGGAAGGAGGGAAGAGAGAAGGAGGAAGGAGGGAAGAAGGAGGAAGGAGGGAAGAGAGAAGGAGGAAGGAGGAAGAAGGAGGAAGGGGGAAGAGAGAAGAAGGAAGAAAGAAAGAATAAGGAAGGAAGAGAGAAGAAGGAAGAAAGAAGAATAAGGAAAAAGGAAGAGAGAAGAAGGAAGGAAAAGGAAGGAGGAAGAAGTGCACAGAAGAGAAAAGAAAAGTAAAAAGAACGAAGAAAAGAAGAAAAAAAGAAGAATTGTGGAGAAAAAGAAGGAAGAGCAAAGAGGAGAGAAGAAAGAAAAAGAAGAAGAGAGAAGAAAGAGGACTGAAGAAAGTAGTAAAACATGAAAAAAGACAAAGTGAAGAAGAACGAAGAAAGAACAAAGGAAGAAGAAAAATACGACTCAATACTTCATTATTATTAGTAATGCCAATTTTCTTTTCTTTTTTAGTCTCAGTCTTTTTTAAAGACCCCCAACTATAGGGTGTAACATGAAACCTGGTTGCAGTCCTCATCCTTGAAACCCACACTGCCCCCCAGCTACCTGACTCGTGGGGTGCACCCTCCATGGACACCTTTTCCTTTAGAGTAGCTGTATTTGGCTTTGCCGGCACAGCTGCATTACCCAGGTTTGTAAATATTTGCATTCTTTCACTACTGCCACCGCAGCAGACGCGACTTTTAGATCCCTCCTCCCTTTCCGCTGTAGTTCAGCAGCACTTCCTGCAGCCAGGGGTCCGTACCCATGTACAGATCTGGGGCTGAGGAAAAGCTTTGTAGTGGCCTGCTATGCAGGACTTAATGAAAATTGTGTAACACCACATATTTGATTTTCAATGTTGGTGCATTCAATAAATGTTTCCGAAAGATGGAATATACCAGTGATGGCGAACCTTGGTACTCCAGATGTTTTAGAACCACATTTCCCATTATACTCACCTATGCTGCATGAGCATCATGGGAAATGTGGAAATGTAGTTCCAAAACATCTGGGGTGCCAAGGTTCGCCATCACTGGACTATACCTATCCCAATCAGGCTTTTTTTTTTACTGCCTGTGTCCCACTAGGGAGGTTTCCCATCACTTTGCAAACTGTTGGCGCTATATAACTTCTGTATAATTATAATAATAACTTCCATGTCCTAGAGAGACACAACACAAGAGTTGTCATAGGGACAGGTGTCACGATTGATGGATTTCCCCTCCCCTCTTTCCCAAAAATTGGTGACATTGGTCATCAAGACAAAAAGGAGGGTGAATCTCCCCATGGGGAAGACCGACAACAATACTTGACAGGGGTTCCAATTCTTCATACACTGTCCATAATAGAAAAAAAAATGGCTTTAGACACATTTCAATGGTAAACCTGGCCCCTGATCGGTAGAGAGATACTTATGAAAGAGGAAGTAATCCCTAATGGGTTTACTTCCTTTGTCTCCCTGCAAAGGTAAAGCATAATGGGCTACTATGCATCACATAGTAGCCCATTATGTGTCACTTACCTGACACAGGAGCCAGCGATGTCACCGCTGTCCCCTGTAGTGCGGAGCATCCATCTTCTTCCCGGTGTCGCTGCTCCGGCCACTCACAGTGCCGGAGCAGCGATGACGTCACTCCCACGTATGTGCACGGGAGCCGCTACTAACGGCATATCGCCGTTAGCAGAGGCATTCTGCTAACGGCGATAGTGCGCTTGCGTGCCGCTGTCTACGGTGCATGCGCCGTAGACAGCTGTCACCGTCTTTTACTAAATATCTCCTAAACTGTGTAGGTTTAGGAGATATTTCTTGGACCTACAGGTAAGCCTTAATCTAGGCTTACCCTGTAGGTCAAAGTGGTTTGTAAGGGTTTACAACCACTTGAAGGAGAGAGCATAATCGGCATTACCATGTGGTCCTTGATTTTTCTTTCCCACTTTCATAATTTTGCCAATGAAATCTTAATAATTACACACTTTATTTTAGAGCCATCACTAGGCCTTTGTGAAAATCATGGCTGGCGGGATGGGCCAGGAGGATGCTATACAAAGCTTCCTTAAACCATCACCGCACCATGCCTCAGTACTCCCCCCAAGAGCCCTTGACCCTGATGCAAGCAGTAGGCTGGCTCTTGGGAGGAGTTATGCAAATAGCAAGGAGTGGGATAGGAACTTTTTCCGGCCGAAAAATAGAGAACCTGCTCTCAGTCTTTTGCTGGCTGGAATTCTGCCAGCAAAAGTCCGATGGCGCGCACACGGTCAGAATTTCTGACCAAAAGCTCACATCTGACTTTTGCTAGCAGAATTTCTGATTGTGTGTATGGGGCATAAAGCCCCTAGTAACAACCAAATTTCTGAACAATTGGCAACCCTGGCTCCTTGACCCTAGATCCCCATCTCTACCCTGGGACTCACCATACATGTTACCTTTAAACCCCTCCCCTATATTGATACCACAGTACTCTCCATAGTATACAACTATAAGATATACTCGGACAGCAGGAAATATGAGATTTTTCGCTTCTTTAATTGTTAGATGTTTGCTCATCAGTTCTCATCGTATATGCTTTGTTGGTGCCTACTAGACATGTGCGCCGCCAAATTTGTTTTGTTTTGTTCCGTTAATTCGTAATTCGTGTCCAAAATTCAATTTGGATTCGTACAAAATACGAATTTTCGTTAGGTTCATTAACTTTTCGTAACAATTTACGAATGTTCATTAAGATTATGATGAATTTATCATTATACCACCCCTGTGCTGTGCTGACTTCCTGGGTTTTTAATTTCATCATAACGAATAATCCTAATTAATGAAAATTCTTATTTTGTCGGATTCTGAATCTTCCATCGACTACCAGTACCAGTCTCCCACTCCCATATTAGAATAGGTAATTTTCCCAACCCTCACTCAGCAGCAGGAGAAAACCTCGGATTGGCCAACAAAAAAAACAGTCACATTTCCATTGTAACGGAATTTAGATCTGAAATTCTTAAAGGAAATTTTGTATTTCTTACAAAATTCGGAAGCATAGTGATTCGTGTTTTGGATCCTTCTGAATGTACGATTTTACGAAAATTTGTATGAATTTTCAATTCATACGAAACTAATCGCACATGTCTAGTACCTACCTGAGACAGTTGTGATATTCCCCTCACCTTGGAAATAACTCTTTAATGTTGATTTTGATGCTAATAGTACCTATAGCTTAAATATACCATTGTAATCTCATTATACCATTACCAATGTTTGCATTGAACGTAATAAAAACTCAGTGAAAAAATAAATGGAAAACAAGCATTTTTAAGCTGGATTTTTCAGCAAGTAGCTAGATCCAGCATACATAGAAGTCTTGTAATATTCCCATGTACATGGGGCCCAAGAGGTTAACCGCATAAAATATAAAAAAAATAACAAGTTTTAGATTCCCACAAGCCGAGTGTTTTTACACATAATGTAAATGGGGAATCTATCTGGCTATACGTATCTGCCTTCCGAGGTATTAATGTATGCGGTGCGTTTTCTCGGCAGCTTTGCAAGTCATAATAGGAGTGTGAGCTCCACGTCCCCCCAGCTGTTTCCAGACACATTGTGATTATCTGCAGCCAGCATGGAGAAGAAGAGGACAGATCACCAATGTGGTGTCCATTAGGATCAGCAGTTGAAATAAAACCACAGCCTGCTCTGAAGTGGGATCAGAGGCCGTTGCTGCAATTTAGTAATGATGGGGAGCAAATCAGGTCAGCTATATCACCACCCAGGTCCTGGCTATGCCGGGTGGGTAACTTGGCATACTAAATCCATAGGAAGCAGGAATATTCTGTATGACTCTGTTGTATTATGGATCCCCCGAAACAGCAAAGTGTTTCCACACTCGCCATGGGGTCTCCATCTGTGTAAAGTGGAACCAAACTCCCTCAATCAGCATGAACTATTTTTCATCCTTATGTTGCTAGCATCAGTAAATAGATAGGAAGTAGAGCTGCGCAATTTATTGTTAGGAATCAAAATCGCAATCTTTTTTCCTTTTCCGATCTTCAAAACAGCATGTCACGATTCTTTCTAATGCCCCGTACACACGGTCGGACTTTCCGACGGAAAACATGCGATCGGACTGTGATGTCAGAAATTCTGATCGTGTGTGGGCTCCATCTGACTTTTTCCGTCCGAATTTCCGATACACAAAGTTTGAGATCTAGATCAAAAATTTTCCAACAACAAAATCCGATCGTTTAAATTCCAATCATGTGTAGACAATTCCGACGCACAAAGTGCCATGCATGCTCAGAATAAATTACGAGACGAAAACTATTGGCTACTGGCCTCTTTATAGTCCCGTCGTACGTGGTTTACGTCACCTTGTTCTGAACGATCGGATTTTCCGACAACTTTGTGCGCCCACGTGTATGCAAGACAGGTTTGGGCCAAAATCTGTTGCCAAAAATCTGACTGATTTTGTCATCGGAATGTCCAACCGTGTGTACATGGCATAACAAGTGCAGAGAGTTCTCACAGCTGGGGAAAAAATAAATCCAGGCAACCTGTCCAGTTTTATCACAACACAAGAGTATTGTTTGAATATTAAATTGTCTATGTTATGATGACACATGAATTTATGTATTGGTTGTTCACTACAAAATTTTTTTAAAATTTCTAAATAAAAATTTATGTATTCATTTTTAATCAGTTATGTTTAATTACTGGGTATCAAGATAGACCTCCAATACCACAGGTCTTACATGGTAACCTATTCGGAGTAGCCCATGTTAACCTGCTCCCTTTTTCGCTTTAATTTAATGAGGATGAAGATTCCATCTTATAGATTTAAGCTTTAAAATGATTTATGAGGCATTACACTGCTTCCAAGTGAAATAAAGTATCTTTTTGTTCTTTTATCAAAGGAAAGAACTCCAGCGTTTAAATAAAGGAAGTTTAACCATTTAAAGACCAAACCTTTTAAGTAAAAATCATTATTTTCTGCTAGAAAATTACTTGGAACACCCAAACATGATATTTTTCTTTTAGCAGAGGCCCTAGAGAATAAAATGGTGGTTGTTGCAATATTTTATGTCACACCGTATTTGCGCAGCGGTTTTTCAAATGCAATTAAAAAAAAATATATTTTTTTGTATAATGTGAAAGAGGTTACACCGCGAGAATTGTGATCTTTATGCTAACCAAAAAAATTGTGATTCTCATTCTAGCCAGAATCGTGCAGCTTTAATAGTAAGGTATATTTTCTTTTTTTTCATTTCTTCAGTCCCTTCCTGGTTTCAGGCCTAGGCCAAAAAACATCATCATACATCCCACTTCCTTCCTGGTTTCAAGCCTAGACCAAAATGATGTCATACAATCCAGTTCCTTCCTGCTTTCAGGCCTAGGCTAAAGTGATGTCATACATCCCAGTTCCTTCCTGGTTTAAGGGCTAGGTCAAAATTATGTCATATATCCCAGTTCCTTTCTGGTTTCAGGCATTGGCCAAAATGATGTCATACATTCCAAGAGTCTTCATGGGCATTTTCCTTTCATCTGGAGGAGGGGAGGATAAGATTTCACAGCCAAGCTTAGCATCCTGTCTGCATGCCTGAGCCAAGGGCAGATGGATTCCACATTCAATCATCTGCCCTTACTCGAGATGGCCACAGCTAGGAGGTGTTTTTCAAAGTGATTTTTCTACCAAAGAATTAAGACATGGATGGATGGTCAGTTTAAAAGGTTCTGACACTACGAAACTGGCATTGATCTGGGGAGTCTGTAAGTGATCTGCTACTGTATCTGGGACTGCTAACCCTCATCTCCTTAACCGTTTTGCAATAAAACTTTAAAAGTGACTGGTGCCCAATATCCTCCATTTTAGCCATGGACTCAGCCCTGGGGTGAATTGCTAGCCTCTGGAGGTGCTATCCTGCCTTAAGACCCCTTTCACACTGTGCTGCCCATAGTGCCGGCGGTAAAACGCTGCTATTTTTAGCGGCATTTTACCGTCGGATTTGCGGCGCATTTCTGCTGCTAGCAGGGCGCTTTTAACCCCCGCTAGTGGCTGAGAAAGGGTTAAAACCGCCCGCAAAGCTCCGCAAAAGTGGCGTTTTGCCAGCGGTATAGCCGCGCTGCCCCACTGATTTCAATGGGGAGCAGCGGTGGAGGAGCAGTAAACACACCACTGCTTCACCGCTCCAAAGAGGCTGCTGGTAGGACTTTTCCAGACGCCCTGCCAGCGCACTGCTCCAGTGTGAAAGCCCTCAGACTTTCACACTGGAGACAATGGAGCAGCCGTTTGCGGGCGGATTGCAGGTGCTATTTTTAATGCTATAACACCTGCAAAATGCCCTCGGTGTGAAAGGGGTCTTGGGGTGTCAGACCTGGATAGGCTGAAATACGGCAGTGGCTCAGATTTTACTCTTATGGAAGGGACCAGATTTTATGGCTTACAACGTGCTGATCTTTATTTGCATTCCTTTAAATAAACATGAATTCCTGGGAAATCGCTCTTCAAGTTGTCCTTGTATATAGCTTACATAGTTCTGTCTGGATTTCAAAAACTGTTATTTTATAATTGACCTTCCGCAGACCCTTCTGTTTCTCAGACATATTCTTGCATCTGGTTTGAAAAGCTCCTGGAGACCAATTGACGTCAACTGCGGCAGAAACTTTTTTTTTTTTACAATCCAGCCGTGCATTCTTAGTTCTTTAACAGAATAAAGTGAGAAACGATGGAGATGTGCATTCCATTTTAGAAGACAGCCATGCCTCTCTTCAGCAGCTGCGGCTCCTTGTGTTTGTCAGCCAAGGGCTTACTTGTACGCTTTGCGGCAGCAGATGGACATCGCGGAGGAAGATGGGGGCCGAGTGCAATACTCATCCCTTAATGGGCTCTTATTGTGCAGGAAAAAATAATTCATTGAGGCTTTTATGTTGGAAAACTCACTATGACCACGACAACCTTTGAGTTTGTGTATCCCTCGAAAAATGACATTATTTTTACAATTGTGCTTTTATTATCCTTATACATGTGCTAACCCAACTCAACTGAACATATAATTAATTATTGTTACGTTTTTTTTTTATTCCTCCATTTTTTGTCAGCTCAATATGGACAATTTGTGCTTCTAAAGTGTAACTAAAAAAAGAACGGCACTTATCTAAATATGTGATCCTAAACACGTCCTCTTAATACCAGTATAATGTGTGCTCAATAACAAAAGATACAAACATATACCAAAGTGCTCTGTGCAATAAATAACTTAAATCCTTTAATAACAATCATGTAGATAGATATATATATATATATATATATATATATCTCAACAAATATAATGATTGCTGTATGGTTGGATGTATCCTGTAACTGTACCGCATCCCTATAAAATTACAAACTTTGACAAAAGATATGATGGGATTTTTCAGGTGCCATTTAAGTCCACCAAAGAGGTAAGTATTAAAATATATTTTATTCATACAGAAATTTGTCACGAATGTCACGTCTACCTCAATGCAGGTGGTCAGACACTATAGCTAGCTACTGTGAGCTTCACCTATAGCAGCCCCCTTTCCCTTAAGACAAGCAGGCCTACCGTTACTTGATTGCCCCCAGGACTTATACACAATGCTATAGTGCCTGGCCACCACACTAGGGCAGATGCAAACAGAGCAAACAGACTGCTTGCAGTTTAGCAGAAAGATAGCGTGGTTCTAAGGCGGTCCAGGTAATAAGGCAGGCTGAGTTCAGGGAATAGTCCAATATCCGATCCGGGTCATACACAGGAAGATCCAACAGCAAAGCAAGACAGACAAACAGGAGGCTAGATCAAGAATAATGATGGTAACTGTGTCTCTATCACAAGCAAGGGATAGAGGGTTTGGTTTGTTTATATCAGGTGACTGAGCAGATCAATCACAGGCGAACACAGACAGGGGGGATTGCAATAGCCAACACCCGGATGCTGGAATGAGGAACAGGGGCACCAAGTGATCATGACAAAATTAATAGACATATAGATAATATAGATATATACAGATAGACAATATGTTATTACATATTGAGTCCCAAGCACACTTTTGTCTTCTACATGTTTCACCACATTGGCTTCTTCGCCACATTAGCTTCTTCAGGAAGTATTAAAGTCTCTACATAGTTTTACTGTAGCAAACAATCACAATTAGAAAAAATACCTACAGCAATCAGTCTGTATAAATGTGTCAAATTCACATCACATACCTGGGCCATCAGAGATTGTACCCAGATAGGACCAAAGGCCAGAGACAGAGGGAAGGAACCGTCCCAGATGGTCGAGTGCTCCGACATGATAAAGTTTCTCTATATAGTTATACTGTAGCACTTTAAACATGAAAAGTACCATATACACGGCTAAAGAAAGTGCTGTTTGCCCCAAAAAATGTTAACAAGACAAAGAGTGCTCCCAAGGGCTTGTAGGCAGCAAAAAAGATTAGACTAATATATCAATATGTAGAAAAAAGTTTATTGATACACAAAATATTTAAAATTCCAGTTTTGTTAAAATATGAGCTCTGGTATGCATAACCACAACAAGAGAAGTCCTTATTATATTAGCAGATAGCAGTATATACATAGAAATTTTCAAATTAGTGTTTACTGTCCAAAGGACCCCAACAGGTTTGATTGTAAATAGTCCAAATCTTCCTCAGGGACTTGTTTCCAGATGGTCACCCAACCAAAGGCAGCAAAGAGAGGCCCACTCCACCCTATAGGAGACCATACCTGCAGGACCTAAGGGGCATGGAGAACAAGTGCACATCCAGTCCAGGACGTTTTCCAAAAAAGTACAAAGAGACATATTGTGTTATGTTATGGGACTGACATCATGGTAAGCATATCTTGATTGTATGGTAAGCTAATGTAGCACCCTCTACCAATAGGTAGTTGCTAGTAATAGATTTTTTGATAGTTAAGACTGTCAACACAGGCAAATTTAGGCAGGCCTATGCTGCAAGCTAGACCTGTCTGTTTTGATCTGGAGGCTGGGAGTGGTTAGTGTAGCAGTGGGTGTGACCACCTGTGCTCCAGTTCTGAGGCAACTCCCCTGCTTCCAGGGAGAATGTTCTGGAAGAAGGGCTGGGTCTATAACTGGAGTGGCAGACAGCTCATGTGGGGGGGGCCCTGACTGGAATTGGCAGGGGGCAAGGCTCCTGTATAACCTGAGGTAACCTGCCACTGGGGGATTTTTCGGCCGAGTGAAGTGGAGAATGGAATACTAGACTACAGCAGGAGGGCACCCCCATCTGCGGGGGGGGGGGCATGGATAGCAGGAGGCGGCCTAGGGAGAGCCGTGAAGGAACTTTGCCTCTACATGGTTATTGGCAATGTCTTTACCATTACATGGTCAATGGTAAAGAACTCCTGGAGGAGAGGGTCAGGTGAAGCTGTCGGAATGTACGGTCCGGTCAAGTTCTCCATCAAGGACTCCGGGCAGAGAAAGGTTGGCGAGTGTACCACAGTGGAGGGCTGGATGTGCCAGGAAGTCTGAGGGAACTTTGCTTCTACACGGTCATTAGCAAAGTCCTCATTACACAGTGAATGATGAGGAGTCCTGGATCAGAGGAGAGACTGTGGGGAGTTGTGTCAAATCAATGTGACCTGAGGGCACAGGGTTTGCAAGCTGGGCTAGCTGGGAACAGTAGTCCACCATCCAACATGTGCTTTTAAACTACTAGGCCTCCGGGGAGAGGTGCTGCAGGCCTCTGGCCTAGTAGCAGCGAGCAATCAGAGCCAGGTAATGGTTAATGTAGCAGTGGGTGTAACCACCTGTGCTCTAGTTTTGAGGCGCCTCCCCTGCTTCCAGGGAGAATGTTCTGGAAGAGGGGCAGGGCCCGAAAACTGGAGTTCAGCAGCTCATGTGGGAGCCCTGACCAATCCCCAACTGGTATTGGCAGGGGGCAGGCCTCCTATATAAGCTGAGGTAACAGGCCACTGGGGGGAGTGGTCAGCTGGGAGAAGTGAAGAATGGAGTACTAGACAGCAGCAGGAGGCCATCCCCATCTGGCCCACTGATCGCAGGAGGATGCCCGGGGTAGCTGTGAGGGAACTTCACCTTTATACAGTCATTGGTGAAGTCTGCATTTTTACACGATCATTGATGTGGAATTCCTGGAGCAGAGGGGCAGGAGAAGCTATCAGTATGTACGGTCCGGTCAAATTCTTCATCATGGACTCAGGGCAGAGAAAGGACAGTGAGTGTAACACAGTGGAGGGCTGGATATGGAGACATGCCAGGAAGTCTGTGAGGGAACTTCACTTTTACATGGTCATTGGTGAAGTCCTCATCATTACACGGTCATTGATGAGGAGTCTTGGATCAGAGGAGAGACTGTGGGGAAGAGTGTCAAATCGATGTGGCCTGAGGGCACAGAGTTTGCAAGCTGGGCTAGCCGGGAACAGTAGGCCACCATCCAACATGTGCTTTTAAACTACTAGGCCTCCGGGGAGAATGCTGCAGGCCTCTGGCCTAGTAGCAGCAAGCAATCAGAGCCAGCTTAAGGATTTATTCAGAGTGGGCCCTTATTGCTTACAGAAAGAAGATGTGACATTACTTTATTTCAGGATAAGGTTTGTGCAGGAGAGGAGAGGAGTTCTGGGAACATCACCCTTACACGGTCATGTCCTCATTCCTTACACGGTAATGGATGAGGAATGCTTGGAAGCAATAGTCTGCGGGTGTTAAGCAGAGGAGGAGCAACAGTCTGCATAGTTGTCCAGGAGGAAGATCATAGCAATTGAAATAGCACATAATCACTTCTGGCTCTAACTATGTGCTAGTGTGTGAAATCTTTAAAGTATGAGGGTAAATGAACTATCCTATGGACATCCCATATACCCTTTTCCCCGACCAAGTTGTACCCCCCCATGCCCCCTCCCCCCCAAAAAACAAAACAAAAAAAAAAAAAAAAAAAAACCAGCAAGAGACTGTTCAATGTCTCTGCAAGTGATGATGGGAGTCCGGCAGCGGGGTGCCTTGGTGGATGTTTGTTACTAGTGGCAACTACATCGCTACGCTTAATTGCAGGTTCCAAGTATTTTATATCTGTAAATTCACCACATAAGAGAAATACAGACTGCTCTCAAAGATGGTTTATCAAGGGCCTCTTTAGGGGAATATCCATATATCCCTCAAACAACATATAAGGGCAGCCAGCTATCTTGCAAAATGTATGTTTCATTCAGGGTAGTGTAGTGTTTCGGTACCAGGGACTGTAGCACTTTATTTCCTGAAGAAGCCAATACACCGCTCCTATAGTGCTGCAAAGAAGCTGCTTGCAGGGCTGTTTGTGATGCCCTGCCAGCGCAGCGCCCCAGTGTGAAAGCACTCGGGCTTTCACACTGGGTTTGCAGAGGAGGCTTTCTTCAGGCACTTTACAGGCGCTATTTTTAGGGCGAAAGGGCCTGAAAACGCATCCAGTGTGAAAGGGGTCTTAGAGATGTATTGCTCTGGAAACTAATGCTTTTTATTATTTTCCTTTTTTTATGAACTTGGCATACATTAGAACACATGTCAGGTTTTATTGCGGTCTGTGCCCCCATTAGCGAGATCCATCCTCTAGATTTGTCCTTTTACTGTTATAACTAAAAGTGAAAGAGAATCCCAAATTTTAGGTTGTCACCAGAACAAGAATAGAAGGAAAAATCTTCCAATTGGGGCACTAGTTCTGTTGACAGCAAGGGATTTCCTCACTTTTGAGGGATTTTCTTTTACTTCCTACTTTGGCTATAGAACAGGAAGTGAAGGAATCGCTCCCCAATGGGACACAGATGGCAAAAAAAGAAAAAACTGACAGGTGTTAACCCTCCCTTACTCTATCTGCAATCCAAAAAAAAAAAAGTATTGCCTTCAGTACTACTTCAACCACTTAAGGACCGCCCCACATACATTTACTGTGGCAGGGTGGCCCTTAAGTGCAAAATCACGTACATGTAATTAATTTTTTTTCTGATGTAAGGCGAGTTGCCATCTAGATAAAGGAAGGCCCGTAGACTTGGTGTATCTGGATTTTGCAAAAGCATTTGACACAGTTCCCCATAAATGTTTACAGTACAAAATAAGATCCGTTGGTATGGACCATAGGGTGAGTACACGGATTGAAAACTGGCTACAAGGGTGAGTTCCGAGGATGGTGATAAATGGGGAGTACTCGGAATGGTTCGGGGTGGGTAGTGGGGTCCCCCAGGGTTCTGCACTGGGACCAATCCTATTTAATTTGTTCATAAACGACCTGGAGGATGGGATAATTCAATCTCTGTATTTGCGGACGATACTAAGCTAATCAGGGCAATAACTTCTCCGCAGGATGTGGAAACCTTGCAAAAAGATCTGAACAAATTAATGGGGTCGGCAACTACATGGCAAATGAGGTTCATGGTAGAAAAATGTAAAATAATGCATTTGGGTGGCAAAAATATGAATTCAATCTATAGACTGGGGGGGGGGGGGGGGGGGGAGAACCTCTGGGGAAATCTAGGATGGAAAAGGACCTGGGGGTCCTAGTAGTTATCTCAGCAATGGCATGTAATGCCAAGCTGCTGCTAACAAAGCATACAGAATATTGGCATGCATTAAAAAGGGGATCAACTCCAGAGATAAAACGATAATTCTCCTGTTCTACAAGACTCTGGTCCGGCTGCACCTGGAGTATGCTGTCCAGTTCTGGGCACCAGTCCTCAGGAAGGATGTACTGGAAATGGAGCGAGTACAAAGAAGGGCAACAAAGCTAATAAAGGGTCTGGAGGATATTAGTTATGAGCAAAGGTTGTGAGCACTGAACTTATTCTCTCTGGAGAAGAGATGCTTGAGAGGGGATATGATTTCAATATACAAATACCGTACTGGTCACCTCACAATAGGGATAAAACTTTTTTGCAGAACGGAGTTTAACTAGACACGTGGCCACTCATTAAAATTAGAAAAAAAGAGGTTTAACCTTAAACTATGTAGAGGGTTCTTTACTGTAAGAGTGGCAAGGATGTGAAATTCCCTTCCACAGGTGGTGGTCTCAGCGGGGGGCATCAATAGTTTCAAGAAACTATTAGATAAGCACCTTAACGGCCACAACATACAGGGATATACAAGGTAATACTGACATATAAGCACACACATAGGTTGCACTTGATGGACTTGTGTCTTTTCAACCTCACCTACTATGTAACTATGTAACTGAAGAGGTTAATTCCTATGATCATAAGCGCCATCTAGTGGCTAAAATGCAGTATAGTTTTCTGAAATACCTCAATGAGAAAATGCAAAGCATTTTGGCCACTAGATGGTGATCAAATGAATTATTCTATCACAGAAATATGGTGAACATTTGTCCAGCCTGAACGAAAGTGTGTGACGTTTGACCAACAAAGGTTCTATAATTAGACACCCAGGTGTTTGAATACACTTTAATTTTAGAATGTACCCATTTTTACTTTCTCTTACCTAAACGGTTTTGCTTCTTCTGAATTTCTGTATTTTGTTCTCCCGAAGACACAAATAAAAAGAATCAGGCCAGAGGAATTCTGAATGGCTCTCCTTAAACATAATTTTGTGATTTCCTAACGAAGCCACAATTGAAGCCTACACACACAGTACGTCATTCTTTAAATGCAGCGCTTCGTAAACCTCAGAAAAGGCTGAACGATCCAAGTATGGCTCCCCTTGCTTTTTTGTTTGGTTCTCAGCTGCTGCGGTGAACGCAGGATTCCCAGAGGACGACTGCCTATTAATTAAAGCATGTTTATGGAAAAGTAAGCACTTTTCTCCATTCACACAAACTTTCTCAAGTACTTCGGCAGTGGAGTGTTACACAACACATGGGTCACATAACCTATTAACAATTTAATTTCTAAAGCTGGAAGAGGTTTATTAAAGCGCCTCCTAAATTTCCCTAAATAGTCTGTGGTGTGCGGCCGTCCGGGTTTAAAGTGCCCCCGTATTCAAATAAAGAGAAATAAGCTGAGCCTATGGAATAAAGGCAACGTGTGCCGTATTGGCAGAGATTTTTGAATATCACATGGTTAGCGATGATGTTCACTTGTGTGCATGTTGGCTTTTCCTTAAAGAGTAACTCCACTTTCGTCGAAAAAATCATTCCCCTCTGGGTGATCTATGTACACTGCTGGGATTTTAACAAACTTTGATGCAGAGGTCTACCTTTTGTTCTTCTGGAGAAACAGCTGTTTGTGCCCATGTGCAAAATGAATGTGAATGGGAGTGGTTACCGTATTAATCAGCGTATAAACATGCACTTTTTCCCCCTGAAAATCAGGGAGAAATTGTAGGGCTGCATGTTATATGCCGATCCCTGATGTCGCTGAGGGAAGAGGAGTAGCGAGCCCCACTTGATTACACAGAGCAGCGATCTCCTGTGTACCCGGCGCTCAGTCACACACAGCCACGCCTCTTGGCCCTGCATTGGGCCACTGTTCTATCAGAGGAGCAGGGTCAGGAAGCCTGGCTGTGAGTGACGGAGCGCCATTTACACAGGAGAATGCGGCTCTGTAATCCAGCACTGGCGAGGCTGCAATGATGGGAAAGGTGAGGTTGCAGATGGGCACTGAGCAGGCAGCATTGTTGGACAATTTAGTGGCTGCAGATGGGCACCGAGTAGGGTGCATTAATGTGCAATTTAGAGGCTGCAGTTGGGCACTGAGCAGGCTACATTGTCGGGCAATTTAGAGGTTGCAGATGGGCACTGAGCAGAGTGCATTGATGGGCAATTTAGAGGCTGCAGATGGGCACTGGTGAGGTTGCATTGATGGGCTGTGAATCTTATTTTGCTTCAAAGTTATTTAACGTTTAAAAGTTATTTTCTTGAAACGTCCCTCTTAAAATGAAGGGGTGTGTTATACGTCGATAAATACAGTATATAATTATCAATCAGCAGATGCGCTTGCAGTGTTCTAATCTGGAAGTGTCAGGGTCAGCATCCCTTTAGAAGTGATTTCCCTTTAGGAGTATCTCACTGAAAAATTACATTTTTGTTGCAGGGGATGCTTTACATTTACATTTTGTGTGGTGTTCTGTACATGATCTGTGCATAGAATGCCTCCAAGTAGCCATATTGCATTATAAAGAAAATGAGAGGGGATTGAAAAGGAAAGGTCATTTTTAATAACATTCAATTACAATAGGACTTGTGTCACATCTATATAATCTATATATTTTTTTCCTTTTTTGTCATTCATAGTTTCATAGTTATAGTTTCATAGTTAGTTAGGTTGAATAAAGACACCAGTCCATCCAGTTCAACCTGTGAGTGAGTGTCTACAATTGTCCCTATCCTTGTACACTCACATTGATCCCTACCCTCAAGGAGCTCATTAAAATGGAGTTACCATTTAAAGTGGAACTAAACACATTTATTTAATGGTTTCTAAAATTTGTTACATTGGCATGCCAGGAATGGCTAAGGCTAAGTTGTCAACTTCCTTGGCTGAAAAGAATAGGAGGGTTCAGTTCAGCTAAGCAAACACCATAAAGTATGTTGAGTGCCAACTTCCACATTAGTGGGGTGGAGGGCAACACCCATCAGCAAAAGGGCACAAAAAGAGAAAAAAAAAAAAAAGACCCTTGCTGCACTGCAAGGTTTAGGGCTTGTTCACACCGGGAGGTGCATCCAAGCACAATTTTTGTGTTTCTGCTGGCTGCATGTTAGTGCAGCCCATTCATTTTAATGTGCTGTGCATTGCGAGTGAAAGGCACCCACATGCATCTGCAAAATGTAGCACGCTTTGTGTGTGATGCAGGAAAACGCCCAATTTCACACTTGTTTCTGCACCACAAGCCCTTAAATGCTAGTTTTGTGCTTGGGGACAAGAATAAAATGAATTACCTTATTCCTCGCTCCCACAAGCTTCCTTCTCTCCCTAAGACCAGTTCCTGAAATTGCTCTTCTTTGCTGCCCAACTGGTCACAGTAGATATTGTTTAGCCAATAATTTTGTACCTTCGACTAGTTGAGGCCCGTCCATACAGGACCCTGCCCCCCTAATGCTTACGGCCGGTCCCTAATCTACATGCGTTTTTGGTTTTTAAAGCACGTGATTAGAGCCAGAAACTCCAATTGGCTTCAAAAAGGGTGGGCTTGGGAGGCGCAGAGCAATTACCCCCAGCAGGGCTACTGGAGGTATCCCCTGTCTCCAGGTCCTGTCCAGAGGCTGCCAGCCCAGGTACCAGTTCCAGAACACACAAAGTTCAGGGGTGTCTTTTTGAAGATTTATTGCAGCAATTGAACCCCACCAGGTAGAGCAGGGGTAGGGAACCTATGGCTCGCGAGCCAGATGTGGCTCTTTTGATGGCTGCATCTGTCTCTCACCTCTCAATTCGCGGATTGCATGATGTGCCGATCCGTGGATTGAGCCCATAGGAAAGGCCATAGCTTCAGCTCAGCTCCGGAGCTGCGGCCATCTTGGTACACCCGGCGACGGCCTAGGTGAGCAGCACGCTGACGTCATCACCCGCCTCAACTGCTCGTGGATCTGCCTGCCTGTGTAGTGGTAAGCAAGCAGACAATCGTAGGGGAGATGTGGATATTACAGTGGGGGAGATGACGTGGACATTACAGTTATAATTAAGATTAATCGATTAAAAAAATAAAATTAGTTTTAAACATATTGTATGGCTCTCGTAGAATTACATTTTAAAATATGTGGCGTTTATGGCTCTCTCAGCAAAAAGGTTCCCTATCCCTGAGGTAGAGGGACGAGGGTGCAGGATACGCAAACCTATGCAGGTACAGGACAAACTCTCAAGCAAAATTCTTGGAAGAGGGGACAACCAGCTAATCGGAGACTCTGTAAAAGCAGTCACAGTTTATGTAGCAAACTTGCATCTAACCCTCAAAGCACCAGCACTCCTGGAGCTCTAGGAAAGGTCCTACTCACCAGAGACAAGCTCCCAACCAGGTTCCTTGCAACACTCTTCAGTGAAACAGTTACCTATTAGAGATGAGCTTTCACAGGCAGCGTTTCCAGCAAGTTTCCTTAAGTCCATGATTCTCTAGGCCAGTGATGGCGAACCTTGGCACCCCAGATGTTTTGGAACTACATTTCCCATGATGCTCAGCTACACTGCAAGGTGCAGGAGCATCATGGGAAATGTAGTTCCAAAACATCTGGAGTGCCAAGGTTCGCCATCACTGCTCTAGGCCCTCAGCCAAGCACATGCTGAGGCATTTTATGAGGTCTTTGGAAACACAGGCTGCCTCCCAGGGCAGAGGCCACATGAAAGAGAGCTTTGGACAGACCCTCCCAAATATTTATCTTCTCCCTAGCCACACCTTCTGGGCCTATCTCCTAGAAATTGGCTGAGGTCAGATAAATATTCAAAACCCAATGGCTAACTCCATCTCTGGAAGCTTCTTCCAGAGGCATGCAAGATCAATCTACATCAAACTACTAGGCTTAGGGAAACCTGGTCAGACATAGAAAATAAATTGTTGTTCAGCGGAGTACATTAGAATCAAAAACGAAGACCCTTAGGTTGAGGTTTGTCAAGCCAGGTAGTTGCCAACAGGGCCACCCACAGCAGGAATAGGCAGAAATTTGTGTGACATAAGAGCAGTAGAACCCATACGACTAGTTGCTTACACTTCCGCACCGTTATTACTTTAGAAACTTTTTAGGCTAGATATGATTTGCTATTAGAACTGCTACATATAGACAAATCAGCGTTTTCATCACAGGGAATTACAGAGTTTGTCCTAAACATAAAATATTTGGAGTTCAGTAATAAAAAACTGATGTACGATGCCTGTGAGGGGCAAACACATAAAATGGAACAATCTGTGAATGCTAAATACAGCATCTGGCCGACAGTCACAACCTACAAACAATGCACCAGCATCCTGTGCCCTTCGTGTGAATTACAGGAACACAAAATTCCCACTGCAGCTTGTTAACACATATGTACTCAGCACTGACACACGGAACCCGGCAATGACAGACTGCAGCTTGCTAACTCTTAGCCCTTGTACACACGGTTGGAGAATCTGTCGTCAGATAATCCGACTGTGTGTGGTATGCATCGGACTGATTCCGTCCGAATCTCCGTCCGACCCAATTTTCCAACATGTTGGAAATATTTCCCGACCAACTGGGCCGGACGGACCTAATCCGATCATGTGTAGAGCATTTTCATCGGACCACGCATGCTCAGATCAAATTCCTACATCAAAGCTATTGGCTACTAGCCTGAATGTAGTCCCATCGTAACGAAATTACGTCATCACGTTCTGAAAGATCTGATTTTTCGCCAACTTGGCCCGACCGTGTGTATGCAACAGTTTCGGACACAATCCGTCGGTCTAAATCCGACGGATTTGGTTGGCAAAATCTCCGACCGTGTGTACGTGGGCTTACAGACCCAGAACACTTGTAGGCAGGTGCAGTCTACTTTCTACACTGCAGGTGGCGCTTAACCGCAGCAGCATTGCAAAGGGAGAGGAAGTCAAGAGGAATCTGGTTTCTCTCTATATAGTTACATATTTCTCGATTTCTATCAAGACTCTGAGCTAAGCCCTGCCTCCAATAAACAAGCCAAAGCCAAAACCTTGGCAGCCAATGGAAGCTCTAGTAGTAGACAGTCAAATGCTACATAGTTAGTAAGGTTGAATACAGACACCAGTCCATCCAGTTCAACCTGAGTGATTGTCTACATTTGTCCCTATCCCTTTACATCATGCACTCACATCAGCCCCTACCCTCAAGGAGCCCACAATCCAATGTCCCCATTCATATACTAGGGCCAATTTTGGACAGAAGCCAATTAACCTACCAGCATGTCTTCGGAGTGTGGGAGGAAACCGGAGTACCCGGAGGAAACCCACGCAGGCACAGTGAGAACATGCAAACTCTAGGCAGGTAGTGTCATGGTTGGGATTTTAACCAGCGACCCTTTTTACCGCTAGGTGAGAGTGCTAACCACTACACCACTGGTTAGCTGGGTCACTGGGGAAGCCATCTGATTGGATGATGGTGCCCCATGTGACTAGCAGCCATCTTGGAACAGACAGAGTCTATTTAAGACCCTGTCTCCCAGGCGTGGCTTTCATTTCACAAGTGGGTAGTGAAGGGACAGGTCACTTGTCTGCCAGGGATAGTCAGCCTCAGGGAGAGGTTCCAGATGAGTAGGGTAAGAGCAAAGACACGGCATCCTTCCTGGAAGCCTCCTTGTTTGAGTAAGGATCAGCCAGTCCACATTTCACTCCTCAAGGCAGATATTGTCGGTGCACCCAAGACCTACTGTTCTATTCTTCGCTGCAACATTCTGTGAGTGCACCTGTTCAGGTTGCCCTCCTGCCGGGTAGTTGCCTTTTATTGAACTTTAATACAGTTCTTTAATTGCAACTGGTTTGAGTGTTTACTGCCTCTGCATCTTCCCACACACTGCAGCTTGTTAACACACATGGAACCAGCACTGACATTTTAACTGATTAACACCCATGAACCCAGCACTAACTGCAGCTTGTTAATTATGGTCCCAGCACTGACATTACTGCAGCTTGTCAACATCTATGAAGGCAGCACTAATTCACTGCAACTGTTAACACAAACATACCCTGCACAAACACATTGCAGCTTGGTAACACATATGAACCCAGCACTGACACTTTTACAACTACCTACGGACTGCCCACCGTGGATTTCCGTCGCTACTTTGACGTTAAATACCATTGTTATGGCAGCAGATAGGGTTTTTTTTTTTTTAAAAAGCACACCCTGTAAGGCAAAGGCATAATGAGCTAGTATGCATAGCATACTAGCTCATTTTGAATAACTTACCTGAGAAAAAAGACCCCGAAGCGGTCCTCCTTTTTTGTTTTTTCTCCTTGCATGTCCACCTCGCATCTCCAGCAACTGCAATTCCAAGTACAGGTGTAGTGCAAAGTGGCTTTGCCTTTAGTAAATAAACCCCAAAGTCCAAGATGCCGAATAATAATTTGGGGTGTACACAGCAAAATGCTAGATTGCAATTTAACTAATGGGGAAACCATTTAGATTGACCTGTGTGGCTATGTGACAGGAGGTGAATACATTGAGGAGAAAGTGGCAAAATATGATGCATTTCAATGGCCCATTTAGACCTTGTTTAATAGAAAACACCAGTTGCCTTTCACTAGAAACATTTGTTAGTCCAGTCCTGGAAATCTGCTTTACTATTAATTTCCCTAAATATTGGGTTCCTGCAGCTAGATGCGCAACTGCTGTGTGCGCAGAAGTATGTACCTGTGGTGCATATCTGATTCCCGGAAGCGGTGGCCAACACACAGGAATTACATCACGCCCCTACAGGAAGTTGCTAATTTCTTCCCAACACCATGCCCCATGCACTGTTCTCTAAGGAAGAGATGATTCTTATTTGCAAACTAAGATAATTTTTATTTATTTTAACATGGGGTGGTGTGTGTGGGAGGAAACCTACACAGCCACAGGGAAAGTGTCGATGGCGGGATTCAAACCAGCGACCCTTTATTGCTAGGGGAAAGTGCTACTCACTACACCACTGTGCTGCCCAAATATACATCTATAGATGTAGGTTCTTGTGTCCACCAGCAGAGAGAAGTTGGGTAGACGCCACACTCCCAATTCTGGAGGCATAATAATGGTTTAGCACAGGAGTCTTCGGCCCTCCATTTGTTCAGAAACTACAATTCCCATCATGCCTAGTCATGTCTGTGAATGTCAGTTTTACAATGCCTCATGGGATGTGTAGTTCTGCAACAGCTGGAGAGCTGTAGTTTGAAGATTCCAGATCACTCTAGCATGTCTTGGAAAAAGGTGGTTTCTCATGTGCCTTGTATAACCCTTTCATGACTAAGCCTATTTTTGGCATTTGGTGTTTACAAGTTAAAATCCACATTTTTTGCTAGAAAATTACTTGGAACCCCCAAACATTATATATATTTTTTTAGCAGAGACTCTAGAGAATAAAACGGCAATTGTTGCAATATTTTATGTTACGCGGTATTTGCGTAGCGGTGTTTTAGACTCAACTTTTGGGGAAAATGGACACTTTCATTCATAAAAAAAAAAACGAAACAGTAAAATTAGCGCAATTTTTTTGCATAATGTGAAAGAGAATGTTACGCCGAGTAAATAGATACCAAACATGTCACGCTTTATAATTGCACACACTCGTGGAATGACGACAAACTACGGTACCTAAAAATCTCAATAGGCGACGCTTTATAAAAAAATTCCGGTTACCAGAATAACAGAGGAGATCTAGTGCTAGAATTATTGCTCTTGCTCTGACGATCGCGGCAATACCTCACATGTGTGATTTGAACACTGTTTACATATGCGGGCGCGACTTCCATATGCGTTTTCTTTGCTTCGCGAGCTTGCGGCGACGGCGGGCGCTTTAAAAAAAATATTTTTTTTTATTTTTTTTAAAATGAATAAATAGTTTAAAAAAAAATAATAATTTTGATCACTTTTATTGCTGTCACAAGGAATGTAAACATCCCTTGTGACAGTAATAGGTGGGGACAGGTACTCTTTATGGATGGAGCGGGGGTCTAAAAGACCCCCGATCCCTCCTTTACACTTCAAAGTATTCAGATCGCTGTTTTCGGCGATTCTGAATAGTGTATTTTTTTTTTTAATCCCGCGCCATTGGCAGCCGAGCAAACTGGAAGTGACGTCATGACGTCGCTTCCGTGTTTACCATTAGGAGACTGGAATGAAGCCACTTACGGCTTCATTCCAGTCCCTGCCCAGCCGCCGGAGGAATCGGATGTGCAATCTGTGCTCCCGATTGAACGGGAGCACCGGTAAGAGTGGCGGGGGGGGGGGGGGTGTCCACTCCCGCTCCTCCGGCATAACAGCTGAGCAGCTTTTAGCCGCATCGGTTGTTATGGCTGGAAAGCCAATCGCCTACTCTGAAAAGGTATCGGGATGATGCCTGCAGGGGCGGGTATCATCCCGGTATAACCCCCGGAAGCCGAGTACGCACATCTGCGTACGCTCCGCGGCAAGGGGGTAATGCCCAAGCAATCTTGTTTGGAAAATACAAGTGGGTAATGGCACATCTACATTCCAAATTTGGCACTTAAGATGGTCATGTACTATGCAATCTGATTGGCCAATGTCTGTAGTCGGTAATAGGAAGACGCACTTGAACAATTAATTCAAAATGATAGGAAATCAATCAGGCTCTTGCTCTAAATTGAATTTAAGATCTAACTGATTGCAGTGTATGGTCACCTTTAAAGAGCAAGATCTGAAAATGTACATTTATTGGGTTTAGAAACACTTCTGTGTGCTTTGTAATGTATTGAAAGATTTGGGTAAAAAAACAAAAAAAACAAACACATTTCAAAGATATATTAGAAGTGATAGGAATGAGATTAGCATCTAAAGGATTAATTAACTGAGAACACCTACTAATTGCCTAACAAGACACATCCAATGAGATGAAATTAACCAATTGGATTGGGCGTGCGCTATTATCAATGAGAAAAAAGCAGTTACCCTAGTGACAGTTGCAGTTTACCTACGCGGGTATTTATCATCGTTATTTGCGCTTCAAAGTGCGCCGGTTCGCGCGTTTGGTTAATTACTTTTCCAGCGCAACAATTAATGTAGGAACTGGTGCAGCACATTCTTCTTAGTAAATTAGCTCCATCGTCTCCAGCTTATTTGCAGCTACTCCTGTTAAGATACTCTGCCATAAAAACATTATATTCTCACCGTAGCCGGCTCTTTCTTCCTGTTCGGCTCGGCACCACAGGATCTCAGATCTTATTACAGCGACTTGAATAAGTAAATCTCCACAAAAAAAAAAAAAAAAAAAAAAAAAAAAGGACTTCCATCTTTTGTATGGCTACAGAACCATTTTTTTCTGTAGTGCTTTCTTCTACGGTTTTGTTCCGTTAAACCTGTAATTGCCGCCCAACAAAAAGGCTCATAACTTAGCATGGCGGGTTAGCCAATTTATGATGAAAATCTCAACAAGGGTGCATTCACGCTGTTAAAACAATACTACGGAACGGAAACCAAGAGTGAAATAAAAGAGGATGATAAAATTCGGTCTTAAGATTTTGTTTTGCATACGCGTCGATGGCAATCACGTCAACATCATTTTAATGAGGGGAGAAAAGCAATCCTGGAGTTTCATGATGGGGAACAAAGTAAACTAGCGTGCGATTCAAAGCTTCATCTCATTCCGGATGCTATAATGCAGCCCGTCATATAAAAGCCCGGCTCGTGTGCGGTCAAGAATTGCGCGCTGCTGTCATCCTATTGTGGCGCATACGCTGCGTGTTACAATAAGATAACGTTGTAAAGGATTCTGCTGAGCGCAGATATCTCATTAATGGTATTGATGGACGGGTTCGAACGTTGGGTAAGCATTCAGAACTTCAATCAACCAGCTAGATACACAGATGAATACATCAGAGGACTGTTTTATCTACCGGCATGTTTGCGTTTCTGGTCTGGTGATAAAAAAACACTGATAACATAGCGAGGAGGGTGACACCATTTTCTCTATAGTAGCTAAAGAGGAACCGTAGCCTCATCAGAGCTACTAGAACCTCTAGGGCATCCTTATCTTTGTTCAACCTCTTCAGCCCCGGTAGAACTGGCTGCTCAAGGACTAGGCCACTTTTTTTGAGATTTGGCACTGTGTCACTTTAACTGACAATTGCGCGCCCGTGCAATGTTTTAAACAAAATTGACATCCTATTTTTCCCACAAATAGAGCTTTTCTTTGGTGGTATTTGATTACCTCTGTGGTTTTTATTTTTTGCGCTATAAACAAAAAAAAGAGCGACAATTTTGAAAAAAAAAAAAAAAAAAAAACACACACAATATTTGTACTTTGTTGCTGTAATAAATAGCTTATTTTTTTTTCCTTTTTAAAAAGGAAATTTTTCTCCTCAGTTTAGGCCGATATGTATTTTTCTAAATATTTTTGGTAATAAAAAAAATAAAAAATCATCACATAAAAATGTATATTGATTGGTTTGCGCAAAAGTTATAGCAACTACAAAATAGGGGATAGATTTATGGAGTATTTTTTTTTTACTAGTAATGGCAGCGATCTGCGATTTTTAATGAGACTGCGACATTATGGCAGACACATCGGACACTTCTGACACATTTTTGGGTCGATTGACAATTATACAGCGATCGGTGCAATATAAAAATGCACTGATTACTGTATAAATGTCTCTGGCAGGGGAGGATTTAACACTAGGGGGCAATCAAGGGGTTAACTGTGTTCCCTAGGTGTGTTCTAACTGTGGAGGATAGGAGTGACTATAGGAGCTGAGAGATCGTGGTTCCCAGCTCATAGGAACTCAATCTCTCTCTCTCCCCTCATAGAATTGGTATGTGTGTGTTTACACACATGTCCCTGTTCTGCCTCTCATGCCCGCGATCGCTCATGGCCAACGGTCATCACAACCGCTGGTCACAAGCGTCAGCATCCCTGCTGTGCATCATGTGTGCCTGCTATCCCACTTAAAGGGATCATGCCAACCTGCCGCAGTACAATGACATCAAACTGGTTTTAAAGAAAATGTATTCAAGTCCATATTCTTTACTCAACAAAGTACCTATTACTCTCCGACTCCTCCAAATTCCTTTTTTGATTTGACTTCCGGTTAAAAGAATGGCTACGTTCGTCCTCTATGGTTCCACTATATGTAGGAACAGAGCCACCTATCGCTCACTGCCGAGATAGACTATGAATGATGGGATATGTAGTGTGCATAGTAGGGTTGCACCAATACCACGTTATTAAGTCAGAGTACAAGTACCAATACTTTTTTCAAGTACTGATACATTTTTTTTTAAAGGTCATGTGACAGTGGCACTAATATGCAGCACTGATGGGCACTGATGAGGCGTGGACTGTGTCCGCAGGTTTTTTTTACAATTTTTTATTTACTACATTTTTACAATACATTTCATTTTTTTTTTTTTTTTACAATGCTTTTTTTGGGGGGTAGTGGGGAAGTGGATGGTGTTAGTGTTTTGTATTTTATTTAAATATAAAAAAAAGTAACTTTTAAATATTTATTACAATTTTTTATATATACATCTGCCATGTTTGGGGGGGTTGCGATATGTCAGGGATCTAAACAGGCCCGACACCTCCCCTTTGAGACAGAGAAAGGGACTGAACAGATTCTCCAGTCCCTTTCTTTGCAACTTTAGCTGCGCTGAAGATGAATGGAGAGGAGACAGAGGCTCCTCTCCATTCATAAACTGAAGCATCATAAACATAATTTACAATGCTCAGTTTTGAATGGACAGTCAGTGATCACTGACTCTGTTCATTCAGAAAAGGAAGGAGCTGGTAAATTACATATATACTAGCTCCTTCCTCCGCTCTCCATCCTGACAGATCTGGGACAAGTGGAGAAAGGAGGAGGACCCGGGGAGACGGAGGAGGATACAGTGGACAGTCAGGGATGATCGGTGAGGCGGTGTGGACGGTTACAAGCAGCGATCTCCCTATGTGGCTTTTAATAAAGCAGCTAAAAGCCGCAGGAGGGAGAGGAGGAAAAGTGGCTGTCAGCTGCTTTATTGAAAGCAACACAGGGAGATCGGTGCTGGTCCGCTCCGATCATCTGTGAGGCGGCTCGGGCATCGGATTAAGCATTGGAGCACCTGCAGGAGTTCAATTACTCCTGCAAATGCTTCGTATCAACACCAATACTCATATCGGCACAACCTTAGTGCATAGAGCAGTGAACATTACTGTAACTAACTTACACTGCTTGTTTCAAACAAGTGGAAGTGAGGACATTACAAGGAGGCAGAAGAAAACAGTAAGGATGGGGTACACTTGGTCTGTTGCTCAGTGGCTCAGTCCCTGCTAGCAGTATCAGCAATAGGAGAGGGGGTGACTCAGAAGGACAAGAAACAGACAGTCATGTTCCCCAAGTTGCAGCATACTGCCAAGTTTGCTCCGGTGACTAGGTGGGAGAGGATGATGAGGTCACTGACCAGACTTGGGTGCCTGAGAGAAGAGAGGAAAGTGAGGAAAATACATAAATCCAATGAGGCAGGATGTCCTCCAGTGGTTAGCTTAAGGGCTGCCACCTTATTCCATCACACCATAGAAATCCCCGCTGACTATTAAAAGTTCCTTGGTGTGTGGGCCTTTTTCGTCACGTATGCAGATCACACCGTTGCTGTTTGCAACCTATATCTGACGTGGATCAAGCGTGGCCATAACAACAGCTGTTTGGGCACCTCATGCTTTACCAGACATATGATGACCTGCCATGCAGTCCGTTGGCAGCAGCACCTGAAAGACCCACATCATAGAAAAAGGCAGACTTCTCCTTGCTCCTCGACTGGGATCTCAAACCCTACTATAACTCCAGTCCTCTCAAAAACCTGCACTGAGAGGAATGAAGGCAGAGGAGTTGCTAGGTCTGCTAGGTCTGCTAGGTCTGCAGCGGTCACCAACCTTTTTGTTTGCATGCCTGGGGCGAGGGTCCGGTGGTAAGCAAATTTTCACGGGTGATGGCTGGTGTTGGTGCTTCAATCATCATGGCACCATGGATGATATTGTGTCAGGGTGATTGAAGTGCATTATTTCTATTGTTACATTATAATGAAGTGGTTCAACTCACCACACTGCAGAGTCAGTGGGAGCCCTGGGCGTGCCACTTGCCACATCTCCTGCCATTAGATGCAGTGTGTATCACCTGCCACCATTTGCAGATTTCCAAGTCTCCTGTGACCATTTGCAGATTGTCACTTGCCACGTCTCTTGACGCCATTTGCAAATTGCCACATCTCCTGCCACCATTTTCAGACTGTTACTTGCAATGTCACCGGCCAGATGTTGATTGTCACTTGCCATGCCAGCCAGTTCCAACAAATGTACATTGATGCTGCATTGGTGGCAGGCTGACAGCACTGGGTCATTTAGTGAGAGCAAGAGAGCGGTGATGCTGGGCAGGCAGCGAGATATAATCATCTCGCTGCTCCCCTCCGCACCTCCAACACTGAAGCAAGGGGGTCTAGCTGCAAAGTGGAGCTCCACGATGACAGGAAGCACGTGACCTCTACTCCACTGTGCTGTGAGGGCGGAAGAGCATGGATGTGGAGCGGACGGAGAGAGATGTCATCTCTGCTCTTCCGTCTTTCATGCAGCCAGCCTGCCTGCCGCAGCAGCCACAACCTGCTGGTTAGGCAGGGACCCTGCAGCAAGAGACTCAGGGCTATAGGCCCCAGATTCAGGGCTATAGCCCCAATAGCCACCCCTAGCAACGCCCCTGAATGAAGGTATAGCAATATTTTATTTTTATTGTTTCACCTTAAGCATTCTTAAAATCACTGTTCCTGAAAACATGGCAATTTTAAAAACGTTTTTTGATACATGTCCCCTGGGGCAGGACCTGGGTCCCCAAACACTTTTTATGGAAATAACTTGCATACACTCTTTAAAATTAGCACTTTTGATTTTTCACGTTCATATCCCATAGACTTTAATGGTGTTCACATGTTTGCACAAATTTCGCACATTCTGGTACAAACCGAATTGGGGGGTGTTCGGCTCATCCCTAGTCATTAGATACATGGTTGTATATAAAGTTGTGTAATACAAGACTGGGTAAAACAGAATAATAGGTAATTACAGTGCACATGGTACTGTCTGGCTTGAACAAGATAAATATTTAACTGAGCTTCTTTTGGTATGTTAGAGTAGAGAGCAGCTTATCATATAGAAGGGGAGGGTTGTGTGTGGTAGGCGAGTGGAATGTGTAAGTAGGGTCTGTGGGGGTAGGATATGGACATAGGAAACTTAGAAAGGCATAATGGGATTAGGTTCAGGAGATGAAGGTCATTGTTAAGGATGTAGTAGGGAACAGGGATAGAAGGATAGAGTGTCCCATGCCTTCCCCTCTCCACCATGGTCAAACACCATTGACTACACAATTCTTGGGAGCCCCTAAAAGCCATCCAAGCTGCCCAGGTAATCAGGTAGTCTTCCTGCTAGTCATGAGTTTTAGCAGCCAAACAACCCATTTGTATGATTGAGCCTAGTTCTGTGACCCATTTGGCTAGAGATGGTGCATATTGGGTTTGCCAATGATGCTGAATAACCACTCTGACTGCCGTCATTCTTCGTAGATTTAATGGTACCAGGAGAGACAGATAGTAGGATGGTCTGGGCTATTTGGAAAACCGGGACATATCGGTGGGAGAGAGAGATGTAAATTGTGAAGGATGAAGGGGCATCTACGCCATCTGGTTAACATATTCATGCCTTTTTCCTGGGTTTTATTTGCAACAGATAAACGGTGTGTGAAGCTTTTCCCTATTCCTCATGGGGGGAGGGGCAGGGTAACCAACTCCTTAGACCACGTTAATTAGGAAACATGGGATGGGAAAGCTGTAAAAAAGACCCAACGTCATTTAATTCAGGTTGAAAGCCACTTACCAACTGCTTGCTAGGGAGGAGAATACTTAACAATCATTGGGATTTCAAACACCCCAGACCCACCTTAGGAGG